>NC_056726.1:1578381027-1578418527 GCF_019279795.1 Protopterus annectens | reverse complement strand
AGTAACATGAACATATATCCTTCCAGCATAGTATTTTATGGATATTCATCACCTGACTTCCTATCATAAATATGTGAGTCTAATGTCCAAAGCTCCTTTTTTCAATTACTAAGATTAACTGTTAGCGTGGCTGACTTGATGTTCACCATGCACAACACCTCAGTTAGATTTTAAGATGTCATTCACTAGTTCCTGCACTGAACTATTATTAAGCGTAAAGCAGTCATGTTTGTCTACACCAGCTGATGCCTGTATCAATGTTCAGGCAAAATAAGGTTCAAAGACTTTGTTGCCACATCATGTTTGGCTTACTCCTAGACATGACCACTGCATACTGTGACTTGTCCAGGTTCACATAGTGGTACTTCTACAACTTGCACAGCTCTAGACATAGCAATGAAACACAACAAAATGTCTCAGGGTCAAGGCTGGATTAAGACCAAATTGGGCCTGATGCTGCAGTGCAAAAAGGGCCTATTTTTTCTTGACATTGGTGCATGTGCATTCGACACTCACCGTACATGCGCACTCAGACCAACCAAGAAGCCTTAATTGCTTGCGTCGCAACCAGTCAGCCTTTATTGAACATGAATAATAATGACGTGTCGATGTATTATCTTAACAACTCGAGATTAACATCAAGCTATGTAACATCAACATTCAATAGCAATTGTCTGAAAAGTGCACTTAATGCAGAAAAGGCTAAACCAGATCAACCTAACCTAGCCTACCAAGCATATTGTCAGTCTTACTACTGCGCTAGTGCTGCTTACTTATATTGGTGTTTTTCGAGCCTTAACAAGAGTGAATTCTTCGATCGTGTCAGTGAAGTCAAGGCTACGCAGCAGCTCATGCTCAATGCTCATTAGTGCCAGCATGCTTAGTCTTTCCTGCCCCATTGAGGACCACAGCTCTCCTTTGACTATTCCCAACTTTGAGAAAATCCGCTCACCAGAGGTATTGGACACCATCATGCACCAATAGATGCGCAACCCAATCTCGACGTTTGGAAATGTCTGAGAAAGATTCAACAATGACAAAAGCTTGTACATGGTAAGCTCTGCTGATTCATTCACAGTCACCGGTTTCTGAGTGTGCATAAATGCAGCAAACTGTATTAGCTCAGCCACCAGTGTGTTTTCCAAGTCATCTGGATATGAGGAAATGAGATTTTTAGCTTTGTCCTTGATCTGCTCAATGCTCAATGACATTAGCTCCGAGAGAAATCCGAATGTTTTACAAATATCTTCATACGCCTTCATCCACTTTTCCAGTTCAGCTAACAGACTGTCGATCATGACCAGATACGTCTGAGTTTTGAACGTTTTCCTTGCGCTGAGGTCTGCTTCATTTGCAGCTCCTTCATCAGGCATTCATGTTCGCTTATGGCCTTGATGCTGCTCAGCCTTGTATTCGCCGTGTTGAACCTTTTCAGTCACCATCTGCTCATACACATCAAATCTGTCCCGTGCAAACTGAACTGTGTTGACCAGTGATGCCATCAAGCCAGTTGCCGCATTCAGGGTGACTATAGGATCTTGGAGGCTAATGCTCGTACTGTTGAGATGGCCAAGGATATTGTTCCAGGCAGTCGCCATAACTGCTATCTCAAGTTCATCCATCCTGCGCTAAAATCCCTTGGCCTGATTTCTTGTATCTGCCTTCTGCTCCTTATCTGCTGCAAGCTCATCCAGGACTTCCTAAATGCTCTTCCACCCTTCTACCAGTGCTTTGACAGCATCTGCACGTTCACACCATCTGGTTCCAAGCAAACCCTTGAGCATCAGCATGCAGCAATTCTTTAGGCACTGCCAGCGATATTTTGAGTCAGACAGGAATACATATAGTCCATTGACAAAATCGAAAAACCTGGTACAGCCACCACAGCTTTCAACAGCCTGATCTCCTACCAGGTTTAGGGTGTGGTTGCAGCATGGAATAAAAGCGGTGTATTTACATTCTCACTTCACAATTGCCTGGACACCATTGTACCGTCCTGACATGTTTGATGCATTGTCATATGATGGGCCTCTGCAGTTAGCAATATCCAAGAATTTTTCCTTCATAAAGTTCAGAAGTATGCTAGCCATCTGCTCTGCCATGTGTTTCATCATCATAGGCATGAATGTCAGGAACTGTTCAACTGGGCCCGACGGCAGAATGTACCAGATAACAATTGTTAGCTGATTGAGGCATGATATGTCAGGTGTCGAGTCAATCGAGACAGAGAAATACTTTACCTCCGTGACTTCTTTCAGGATGGTGTCCTGCACCTTTTGTCCCATGAGCTTCACCACTTCCTTGCAAATTGTGGATGACAAATAGGAAACGTGACCTTTCCCGCAGACTGCATACTTTCTAATATGGCTAGCCAGCAGAGTATCATACTCTGCCAACAGCTCAATGATGCCAAGGTAGTTACCATTATGAGTGGAACCTATAATCTCATCCGCACCCCTTATAGCAAGACCACGCTCAGCTAGGAATATCAGAACGTTGATGAGCTGCTTCAGAATCTGACACCAGTAACACCGCTCTTCCTCGACCTGTTTGGCGGCTAGGTAGTCAACACAACCGGCCTCCTTCTGTCAGCTGACAAAGGATAACATAGCCTCACGATGGCCATCACTGCTTTCATGCATTTTTTATTCTGGATTCGCCTGCCCTCCAGTTGTCAAAACCACCAGAAATGAACTTGGTTGTTTGAACAGCACTGCCACCGAATAACTTGCATACAAAGCAGAACACCTTCCCTGTTGAAGGCGAGTAGCACAACCATTGTCTACAGGATTTTTCGCCATTGAGCGGATGCGTACGTACAAAGAAGGTCTTTGTGCATCAACGTTGGAACGACTCGCCTGGGTATCATCTGGCACTCTCTTCAAAATTCGATTCAGTGTGTTGGCAGTCTTTTGGACCTTTCTTGGCCCAATATTCTCGAGTGTCAGTGTCGATTTCACCCCACTGTCCCAAATCATTGATGAAAGCCTCCAGCATCGGCACTAGTGCTTCAGCGATAGCGTCTCCTTTCACCTCTTCTCTCTCCACTGAACTTTCCCACTCTTTATTCTCTTTTACCTCCACAGGTTCATCTTGCTTGACCTGGTCTTCAGGAGCACTCGAACTCGCAATTGCATCCAATGCAGAAGATTGAGAAGAAGTTGCTCGTACTCCGAAGTATGAACTCAATTTTGGAATTTTCGCCAAAAGCTTTTCTTGTTCTGCTGCTTCTTTCCTTTTCTTTTTCACTTTATCCCATCCACTGAGTTGAGACACCATAGCAAGCGTGCGTGAAACAGTACAAAATATATCACAAAGTAAACTGTTTAATGTAAAATTGATAGCATTAACTTGAAATCTTTGGCTAACAGTAAACACAACGGTGTCATAGTTACGTTACAGAGAAAAGAATAATAGTAACTGTATAATAAGTAACACTGTGTACAGGCGACCGAAAGTCGGACTCCAAATTTCATTCTAAGAATTATTTTGAGGTTAACATAGCAAAGGAAAACTGTTCAGATTCCAGAAAATTCTTGTCTGTTTTCATCTGGGCCTATTTTAGGAATGGGCCTAATGCTGCAGCATCAATAGCGCCCACCTTAATCCGGCCCTGCTTAGGGTTTAAGATTATTTCAGTAAAATAAATGAATATAGGCAGCTGGATCCCTTCAGAAGGTTGAAAGCTGAAAAGACTGAAAATTAAAATATCTAAAACTCAAAATATTGAAAATGGAATTTGCCTTTTTTCCAATGTTGTACAATTTTAGAGTTAGTATATATAATTAGCAGGGTGTGTGTGTGTGGGGGGTGCAGCCCCCCCACATAAGCAGTGCAGGGGGCTTGCCCCCCACATTAGAAATATTTTGTATATTTTGAGCGTTAGATATTTTGATTTTCAGTCTTTTGAACTTACAGTCTTCTGACATAGACCCAGGAAGCCTGGTTACAGCACTCCCTAAACAGGTTCACCTAGGAGATGACTCAGTGTGACCTTTCTCGGTGCACACTAATTTTAATATAAAATTACCAGCTTAAAAATGTTGATGGGTTGGCATTTCCCAACAAAATCTTCCTACCTCTCAAGTTGCTTGACATTTTCACAGCTAACTTGTTAAGCATATGCATTTATTTAATATTTTAAACTGTATAAAACCATCTGAGCTTGGCTGCCTGCTTTGAGCAATAACAAAGGAGCTTGCATGTGGCTAACTGACTTTCTTACAGTTACAGAATAAGAAGTGGAAATTAAACCCAGAACTAAATGATGCAACTCATTCTTTGTGCATTCTTTAAACATTATACTAAAGTGTTGCCCAAAGTTCTAATATATATGCTTTGATCTGTTTATTTCTGTTTTTTTTTTTAATTTCCAGATAACATTGTATTGGTGCAGAAGACACACAGCACTGGAGTGACCTGAGAGGATTGAAACCACCCCAACTTGTTTATTATAAAGAAACATTTTAAATGTAGTAGTCTGATACCCCTGAATCAGACCTGCTCCACTCTCACTTTCTTGGGTTTAGGTAGTGCAGGGATTTAGATGTTATTGCTGAGTTATTCAGTACATGCGTGTAGTTGTATCTTAATATGATGCCTCATGGATAGTAATGTTATCTTTCCCTCGATAGTAACGTTATCGTTCCCTCAGTGACTGACTGCTTCATTTTCTCTTTCCCTACTGCTGATTATGCCTTGTGTCAGCGGCAATGCTACTCTGTTACTGGAACTTTGCGAAGATTGCACAGCTGGCTAGCCAGGTGGCAGCAAGCCGTCGATTTGTCTGAGGCAGGTCAGCTTGGACTTAGGTTTCAGTGTGGGGGGGGTGGAGGAACAGGTAGGGACAGGATAGGGCAAGAGGTGAGTGCAGGCCAAGAAGTCCTGGTTTGGGGTGAAAAGGCTGAGAACAAAGGAAACCTGTCTTTTCGATTTCAACCTTGTCCGAAGATAGAATCAAGGTGGTTATGAGGCAGTTTGGTTTGGGGTACCAGGCATGCAATGGCATCAACTGAGGTCAGTGTGCATCAGGCAGCCAGAAGCGGGGAAACCCTGGTGGCTACTGTGCTACATTTAGGGGGTAACAACATTTGCCAATGTCCATTAAGAGACCTTGGAGTTCATCGTACAAGAGGTAAATTATTTCCATGATCGTTGGCCTCAGGCTATAATCTGCCAGTCAGAAATAGTTCAGAGAATAAGGTAGAAGGGGGCTAAGTCAACTGAGGCAGTGGAAAGGATGAGGCATAGAATTAATAATACCATGGATAAGTTATTAAGGAACATTGTTGGGGTGAACATTTCCCACCCTGGCATTAAGGTCAGCAGGCCAGATAGGTATGCTGGGGATGGGGTTCATCTGTCAGAGGAGGGAATGCAGTTTTTTACAAAGAGATTCAAGCAGGTTTAGCTCTAAAGGGCCTACATTTTGAGTAAATTGAAATGTGCTTGGGGAAGGGGGGAATATTCCTCCCTTCTGTGGCGGAAGGCAGGAAAGGTATGGGAGGCCAAGGTAAGTGGGAGAGGAGTCACAGGACTCTTTAGCTGGACCTCCCACAGCCCAGACAGCTTCAAGGTGTTTATTGCCAGGGGACCTATCAACTTGGCAATGGCTCCTTGGCAGATTGTAAGGTGGTCCAGAGGAATTGAGAATGTCATGAGAACAAATGTTGTCATGTAGGTATGATTATTGGAAGGGCTGGATATTGCAAGTGCTGTCTGTTCTGTAGTGTTTAGGGCATTGCTATGAAATAAATAAATAAATAAATAAATGGCCTCCCTGACATTCCTGCCTTGTGCACATCTCCATCAATTAGATTTAGTAAAAGGACACTGGCAATAAACACATGGCTGCTGCCATTTAATCCACCTGACATCTCTGTGTTTTTTATTTAATGTAACAATGATTGTTGCAAGAGGTAACAAGAATGGTAAATATGATGGTTTTGATGTAATGATTTCTGTGAGCATTTTGATGTAATGACTTCTGTGAGCATCTATTATTATGTTGTTCATTGATAAGTGACGTGAAAAATATTTGCAAACTGGAATTGATGGGAAGCAAGTGAAGTATAAATAATTCCAATGAAGCAAGCTGATTATGAGGTGAAGTGATTGACCATACGTTTGTGCCTCTTGGAACAAGGGAAAGCTGGGAATGGTGAGCAAGGTGGTATTATTTTAGTAAGGGCAGGTAGAGCTATACCAGTGTTGGAAAAAACTTTATAATGCCAGTGGCTCTTGTACATTTCACACAGCAGGTACTTTTACTTTCTCGTTTAAAATAAAAAGAAAATTATAACATTTTCTGTCAGCTTCATTGCTGTCTCCATGCCAGCTGATGACCACAAGGTTTCTAGTGTTAGTAGGAAGCCATTGGTTAATTACTTTCTGAGAGACAGAGAGAGAGAGCAAGCAAGATGGGTGAGGGGCAGAGATAGAGTGTGAAAGTTACAGACACAGAGGCAGAGTGAGAGAGACAGAATAAGAGGGAAAGACCACTTACTTCTCCAAGAGCAGGTCCTGAAAGTATTGTTTCTGTGTTCTGGTTAGAATGTGTATGTATATATATGTGTGTGTGTGTGTGTGTGTGTGTGTGTGTGTTTGGAGGGGGGAGAGTGGTTGGAATGTGTTTTGGAATCCCAACATCATAAAAAGCAACAGGTATGCTATTGTTCTCCAAGGGCTAGGCACCTATACTTGTTCATAAAAAATGAAACATTTTAAGCTCATGTGTTTTCCTTATATCTGGTTCCAAACCATCGGCAGTGTGTGTGTGTGTGTGTGTGTGTGTGTGTGTGTATCAGTGTTTGGGGGTAAGGTTGACTGAAACTCATTATCATCCTGTAGTAATATTTTTTGGAGCCAGAATTCTTTAGAACGTACAAAGGTAGCTTTGCAATTTTTATAAGGAGGCCCCATCTTATAAAATAGGCAGTGGATCAAACATATGTCCTGTGTGATGAAGTCACCAGATTTACCATCAAGAAATAGAAGTCTTGGCCAAGATATAGCAGTGCATTCCTGTAGAATTTATTTATTATTTATTTGACATTTGTTGACCAGGTTAGACCGACTGGGCAGTTGCCATTTTTCAAGAGAGACCCAAAAGCTCCAAAAGACACAATACATGATATAAAATGACACAGGAAATTTAGTATTAGGATCACAACATACAATTACTTACTATACACACACACACACAACACACACTGTTATGATGTTTACATATTTACATAACAGTATATGAAAGAAGAGATAAGGTAGTATAGCAATCATATATAGGGAATTCCCAATGCATATTTGCAGTACAGTTGTTCAGACGGTTACTTATGTATAGGTATGAAGTAAGTTTGGGATAAAGTATAACATCACTTCTGTGAGTTGAGTAATTTTTTTGGATCAAGTATAAGATTATAATAAATTTAGATATCAGAGAGTGGAGGAAAAGAGAAGAGGAGTGAAGGAGGGGTTAGTAGTAGCAGAGTGGACAGGAAGATTAAATAGGGTCATGGCAAGGGCAGGTCCATGAGTTTAATATGTGGTCTTTTAAAGTGTTTTTGAAACAGTTGCTAGTAGTGATCATTCTTACGTGTAGGGGCAGTTTATTCCATGGCAACAGAGTAATTCCGGAGAAGTTTATCAGTGTTTTTATTGGACTTATAAGTTTCAAGGAGATGTTGGTCAGAACTACGGAGAGTACAATTTGGGGTATAGAGAGATATGAGGGTAGACAGAGCAGGACAGGAGTTGGGTTGGTTTAGAATGGATGTGCCATATTTAGCTGGGACAGAAGGAGTTGTTGACAAAATTCTAGCCACTCTAGGTTTTTTAAAGATAGGAAGTGGTGTGAGCAACGGGGTTGATTTTCTGAAAATCTGGCTATTTTATTATATGTGAGTTCTAGCTTAGTTGAAAGATTACATTGTAGGCTAGTAAGGATTGAGATGGCATATAATAGGGAGAGTAGTAGATAGACCTGTGCAAGACAGAGTTTAGATTTATTAGTGAGGAATTTCTTTTGTTTCTATAGAGCAGGCCAGGTTTTATATGAGTATTTTTAATAGACTGTTCAATGTGGAGATCGAATTTTAGTTGGTCATCAATTATGACCCCCCCCCCCAGTAGTTTAGTGTGCGTTCTACCATGATAGTTGTGTTGTTGAGGGAAGAGACAGTGAATATAGATTTGTGGTGTTGGGGAATTTTAGGAAAGAAATGGAGGAGTTTTATTTTCTTAGAGCTAAGTAGGAGTTGGTTGGTTGCAAGCTATTTTTCAACTGAGTAGAGGTATTCTTAGGTATGGGTGAGGAGGTGGGGGATGTTATCAGAAGAGGACATTATTGTGCAGTCATCAGCATAATGTGCTAGAGAAGAGTGAAAACAGGGAGTGTAGAGGTAGTTAATGAAAATGTTAAAAAGTAGGGGTCCTAGAATGGAGCCATGGGAACCCTGGTTTGGACTGGAAGGAAGGGGGGATGCTGTGAGGCACTTTACAGACTGAAATCTGTTGGACAGGTAGCTAGTGAACCAGGAAAGAACAGAGTTAGAGAGATGAAGGTTGGATGATTCAGACACAAGTAATTTGTGAGAAATAGTGTCAAAGGCCTTAAAGAGGTCAAGGAATGGACGGGAGACTAGCTTATTGTCCCAAAATCTAGAGATAGTCTGTGTGAAAGATATTTGTACTGTGGAAGTACTGTGGTTAGGGCAAAAGCCATGCTTAGTAGGGGTTAGAAGGCTTTTGCATGAACTCCCCTATCCAGCCACGTGGCATAGAAGGATAAAGTCCTGACTATTCTATACTGTGACTCAAGTTTAATTAACATCTCAGGTGACTGATAGTGCCAGCATGGAGGCTGGGTAGTCCTTATATTGGGAGAAAGGAGGTGTCTCCCACTAGATATGTCCCCTGCTCAAGTTTTGTGGGATGGGTGGTCTCATAAACACTGAAAGCAGGGTCGGGTATAGGGTAGAGCATGCACTGTAGCTGCCCAACCCAACAGCAGTATCTCATGACCCATATGTAAAGGAGCATGCATGAGTGGACATGGTGGGAGTATTTCTAATCCCTGTGGTAATGCAGGTGTGGATGTCATCACCCATCACCAGGGTAGAGGCCATAATATAAAATATATGCTGCTTTTGCCAGGATATCAATGAGAACTCAATTGTCCCTGATGTCTACCTGGATAATGACCCCCACATAGTCCCTAGCCCTGGTGGATCTGAGAATGATCATCACCACCAGAGAATGAATGGGCTTATGTGCCCTTGGGGATGCTTGATGGTTGGCATACAGAGGAGAATAAAGAAAAAGAAAAAACATCGGCTGATTTATTCTATTTTTCCACTTTGCATGGCATAATTGTGGGCACTATCCCCAGTGTTTCCTAGCTTGTAGATTTATCTGCAGTGCATCATTGATTTGTAACACTTTTTCTTATGCCGTTTGGCCTTGCAACATCAGTCAAAGTGTAACATCACAGTTTACTTACTCATTGCAGCATGTTGGTGTCAGATTGTTTTGTTGGTTGCAGGCAAAGAAATAAAAATACTGGATATATAAGAATTACATGCAGAAAGAGTAATGATTGTAAATTAAAAAAAAAAAAAGAAAGGAAAACAAGATAGAAGTATTTAGAATAATAATGGTGAATGCAATAAAGTGGAATAAGGTAAACTTGTTGAGATTAAGAATTTTGTGTATATAAGATATGAATATTGAAATGAAGGTAGACTTTAATTGTAAATTTAGAAATCAGACAAAGTAACTTCAGAAAAGTAATGAGGTGATTAGTTCAAGAGATATGAAAGTAATTTAGATAAGTGAATACATATATAGATGGGGGGGTCCACTTTTAAATCCGGAAATACCAAAATCTCGAGTTTTGAGATAACGAACCCAAAACATTGAGATTTCGGTATCTCGAAATTTAAAAGTGTAAAAAAAAAAAAAAAAAGAAAAGAAAGACAGCTAAAATAAAGTGTTTTCAGGGGGGAAAGCCCCCCTGCACCCCCCACACCCACCCTACTTAAATATACCAACTCCGAGATTGCGCTACACTGAAGAGAACAGTAATGCTCCTGTTGCACTTACCGTTCTCTTCACTGCAGTGTGATCTCGGAGTTGATATATTTAACTAGGGGGGGTGCAGGGGGACTTACCCCCTGCAAACACTTTGTTTTAGTTAAGTTGTGTTTTTTTGTTTTTTTTTTTACAATTTTAAATTTCAAGATACTGAAATCTGGATGTTTTGGTTTCGTTATCTCAAAACCCAAAATTTTGGTCTTTCGGGATTTAAAAGTGGATCCATAGATGGGGGGATCTTAAAAACATCAACTGATTATGTCATATATTCCAGTATATCAAAGAAGGTGAAAAGTGGTATGCATAATGTTAAATTTTCAGATCATTTGGCAGTTTGAAGTGTATTAGAAGAAGAAAAATTGTGATAAAGGTTGGTAATGGTTTAAAAGGCTAACTGTAGTGGTAACAAAACACAAGGGAATGAAAGACATACAAGAAAAACTTTAGGAAGAACATGGAAGCATGAAATCATTTTGTAATAACTGGACTGCATGATGGACAATATTGTTAAAAAGTTTAAAAAAATATTGGTGGTTAGAGAGAGACGCCTGATTGCAGAAAGCAGGAAAGAATAGATTTTTCTAAAATGGCTAGAATGTTCGCATTCCAAAAGTTTATAAAAATCAAGTGGACCCACCATTTAGGCCGATTGTGACTTCTGACTTTTGTGAAACAGAAGCTTTTCTATATACCTTGACTTTTTATTAAATCCAGTTGTGCAAAAGTCAGAATTGTATTAAAAAACTGTTGGGTCTGCCTAGATTTACTGAACAAATATGTTTTTAAAGGTACAGAAAACATGTTTGTCATGCTTGATGTGATACTGTTATACACATCAACTGAGCAATTGAAAAGTATTGAATATGTCAGAAATTATTTAGCTACATTTACAAATTTTAACAATGGATTAATCACTACTACTTCTTGTTTATTGTTAGATTTAGTTTTAGCCAACAATTTTTTAACATTTAAGGATGTCATATAGCAACAAAGAAAATATGTGCTATAGTCACCAGAATGGAACCCATTTTCTCCAACTTAGTTATGCGTACGTAGGAATAGTACTTATTGATTACACATCTTTTCAGTAAAATAATGTTTTATAAAAGATACATTAACAATTTGATTATATCATGGAATGATAAAAAATAATTCATTACACCATTTAATGATTTAAACAACAGTGCTAGCTTTTTATCATTCACTACTGACAACATAGATTACATTGCACATTTTTTGGACTTGGACTTAACTTTGACCACTGACCACAGTAATTTTCAGAGTAACATATATGGAAAAAGAAACATTTGTAAACCATTACTTTTTTTTTATAACAGTCAACATTCATTGTTGATGATGTGGAACATAATATCTGGGCAGTGTATTAGATTCACTCGTCTCGTCAGTACAAATACTGTGTTTGAAATAGAGATAGAATCTTTGAATAATGTATTTGTTAGTTGAGGTTATAATACTTAAAGATTAGAAGCATTAATTTCAGAAGTTATTCAACACAGATGAATTACATTTCAGTCTGTACTTTTAATTGGTTACCAATTTAATCCAATGAATAACAAACATAATGATTTTTAAGAGCTTTTCCTCTTCTGATCACAGTAGACATAGGTAGTACTACAGAACTTGTAATGTCTAACTGGAAAATTATAGCTGGAAATCAACATTTAATGCAGATTATTGGTAGTATTCCAAACTTTATATACAAAAAAGACTGCAGTATTGAATCAATTTTAGAACACAATATACTTGAGCAAACAACATTTTCATTGCTGTTTGGTACTTGCAACCACAATTGTAACACCTGCAAGTGTTGTAAGTATATAAAAAAGGTATAAGTGTAAAATTAACTCATTTTAATAGAACTTTAACAGTTAATGGTGGACTTGCTTGTTATTCAGAAGGAGTAGTCTACCTGGCTACTTGTTCCTGCAAGGGCTTCTATTTGAGAAAAAAACACAAGGAAAACCTTGCAGAGAATTTACGAACATATATTAGCAATCAGAAATAAAGATTACAGTAATGCATTAATAAAACACACTGACAAATTTGTATTGTATTTTATTGTCAAAAGACCATTCAGTGGAGAAAATAACACCATCTTAGAATGTCAGGAGGTTAAGTGGCAAGCAGCATTAATTGTTGAAAAAACACCTGGTCTGAATGAATCTATTACTATTAACATTAAATGTTTACTCAAGGTACAGAGATTGTAGATATTAATTAGTAAGTGAATTCAAATGCAATATTGTTTTTTAGTTAAAGTTTTACTAATCATAATTTGAAAATAATTGTGTAGATTTTTTATGTATAATATTTATTATAGCTTGTTTACATGGAGGTTTGTGGAAAATGATTATTCATTGTACACCAGGCAGAAGATAAGCATATTCATTTATTTTATTATTTTATTTTACATTTGTTTACCGGAAAAGTCCGACTAGATATATGTCCATTTTCAGTGGTGGCCCGGGGAGAAAAGCTCCAAAAAGCAGAGTACAAATACATTAGGAACAATAGAAACATTTAGAGATAAGTATAATATGCAGTTTTCAGTAGGGTTACAAATTTAGATAAAACATAGTAGACAACATTAAAATCATGTGGTTTCAGTTTCAGACAATAATACACAGTTATGGGCTATGTCCCATCAAGAATTCATAAACTTATTAGAGTATATGATTGAAATGCTTTAGGGAAAGTTTGCAGGAACAGCGAGTGGTGATTAGTCAGGGTTTAAGCAAGAACATTGCCAATGCTGTTGGAAGTATAGTTTGAGGCTTTTTTTGAACTGGGTTAAGGAGGATTGGTGAGTAAGTTCGGCAGGTAGCATATTCCAAGTTTTGCCTACTGAGTTGGTGACTAGAGAGTCCCCAGCCACATTTATGCTCTTAGTTGTTTGTACCAGCAGTTTGTTGGCAGAGCATAGTGACCTCAGGTTGCTGTATGGTTTGATGATCTTATTTAGTGCTGGTATTTCTTCGGGTTGATATAGTATTTTCTGGATTATGACAAGTTGATTGTATCGGAGAAGACTGGGCCACTCCAGCCATCCTAGTTGAGTTAGGTTGATACAATGGTGGGTCCTAGAGGTAGCACCTGTAGTAAATCTAGCAATATGGTTGTAACAACTAGCAAGTTTGGTAAGGGTGGCTTGGTTCAGGTTAGTGAAGGGGGGGGCATAGTGGAGGGTAGAAAGTAGGTGGGACCAAGCGATAGTGGTTCTTGCAAAAGGAGTGAGGAAGGGTTTGATCCTGTATAGGTAGCCCAGTTTTTTGTTGACAGATTTGATAGTTTGATTGACATGGATATCATATTTTAGGGCATTATCGACTGTGACACCCATGAGTTTTTTGTGAGTATCTGGGGATATAATTGTGCCATTGTTGGAACTTATAGTAAATAATGGTGAGGAGGATTTGCAGGTGGGGGAAAAGATGAACAGTTTAGTTTTGTTGGGGTTTAATAGAAGCTGTTTGCAAACCATTTTTCTACATCATTGAAATTATTCTGAGTTAGGGTTATAAGCTCAGTTGAGGAGGAGGTGGAGGCAGTACATATTAAAGTAGAGTCATCCACATATTGGATTCAGGTGGCCTTGGGATTGATGGTGGGTAGGTCATTGATAAAGACTAAGATGAGTAGTGGTCCTAGTATGGAGCCTTGGGGGACTCCTAGAGTAATGGGTAGATGTGTGGATAGGGTATACTGCCTTAAAACTGCTTGTTGTCTATCAGACAGGTAAGATTGGAACCATTTAATAGAGATACTATTCAGTGACAGTTCCTTCAGGGTACAGAGAAGCAGTTGGTGACTGACCATATCAAAGGCCTTAGAGAGATCTAGGAAGAAAGCAGAGGTAAGTTTGTTATTGTTTCGGTTGATGTTGATAGAGTTAGAGAAGGATAGGAGGGCTGATGTGGTGCTGTGGTGTGGCCTAAAACCATGCTGAGAGTTGTCCAGTAGTTTATTTTGGGTGAGATAGTGCATTAATTGGTTGTGGATGCACTTTTCCATAATTCTGATCAATGGTGTATAGTATAGGAGATAGTATGGCTATTGGTCGGAAGTTTGAGAGTTCTAAAGATTTCCCTCCTTTATGAAGGGGAATGACATGGGAAACCTTCCAGAGAGAGGGGATAGTGACTTCAGTCAAGGTGTGGTTTATTATGCTTGAGACAGGGTATGCAATGACATCTGCCCCTTTTTGTAAATATTCTGGTGGGAGATCAGCTGCCAGGGTAGTGGGCTTTAGTTTGTTAATTAGAGATCAGATGGCGGATATAGATACAGGTTGGAAGGTGAAAGGGAGTGGGATAGTGGTTGTGCAGGAGATTTGAAAGGAGCTGGTGGGGGGTAGTTGGCTAACTAGTGATTGGATGGTTTTGGTAAAAAAAGTGTTAATGATGTTAGCAGTTTCCTTTGGAGTTTTAAGGTCGCAAGTTGAGGGGGTGGAGGTTTGGCCAGGGTGGAGCAGTTTGTTTATGCCTGTCCAAAAGTTTTGATGTTTGTTTTGGTGTTTTTGCTGAAGGTGTTGATAGAAGTTTTTTTTTGTCTAACAGTGTGCCTTTCTTGGTATCATTCCTTAGCTGTCGGAATTTAATATGGTCAAGTGGGTCTTTGGAGGTGCGCCATTTGTCCCATGATTTATTTCTTGCTATGATTTTGGTTTTGGTTACGTTAGAGAGCCAGGGGGCGGTCTTAGTTTTGGCTCTGAGGGTGCGGATAGGAGCGTGGGAATCTAGAATGGAGAGGAATTTAGAATTAAAGTAGGCTACAGCGTCATCTAGTGGAAGTTCTTTCAGTATGGCCCAATTGCATGCCCTGACTTCATTCTGAAAGTCAGTGGAGTTAAAGTTCTTGTTGTTTCTGATAGATTTATATAGAACTTGGTGGTGGTTATCTACTTTATGCTTAATGATGTAAGTGAGTAGGTGGTCACATATCATCTGGGAGGGTACCCGTGCTATACAGGTCTGGGTGATTGTTGATAAGAATCCAGGCCAGGATTCTGCCTTTGTAGTCAGATTTATTTATTCTGGTGGGTGAGGATATAAATTGGGTATAACCATGAGGGTTTATATGGGTGGTGGGAGATTCAGAGGAACAATTGTTCCAGTCAATATTAACATCTCCTAACACCATAGTTTCATGGGGATATGTGTTGGAAAGCCATTGGAGGATGTCTTCTAGGGTATTAGCATTGTTGCCTGGGGGGATATAAATGCAGGCAACAAATATAAATTTACTTTTGTTAAGCTGTAGTTTGCTAACTAGGGCTTCTGCATTATTGAACAAGGGGGTTGATGGAGGCTAGTGTCACATCTGTTTTGTTTTTAAACAGATCTGCTACTCCTCCACCTTTCCTGGTGTTACAGTCTAGTCTAAGTATGTTGTACCCTGGTGGGATAACCTCATCATTTTTAGTTCCTGGTTTTAGCCAGGTTTCTGTAAGACATAGCACATCAGGTAAGTAAGTAGCTAGAAGGGCATGAAGATTATGGACCTTGTTGTTAGTACTCCTGATGTTTAGGTGACAGGTCAGGAGAGAGTTAGGGGACCTTGAATTTGACCATATGTCGAAGGTGGTAGTGGGCTGGGAGCTTGTGGGAAGGGTGGGTCCAGGGTTAGGGTGGATGTCCCCATCCCGCATCAGAGTAAATTGTACATTGATTATTAGTTTTAGCACTTTACTTATTATTTTATGATAATATCTAGTTTTGGAGGAGCTGGACCATCGTCTAGTTAGTTGGTGGTTGTTAAAAGTGGAAAGGATAGGTTTGTAGTGAGCTAGGGGTTGGTCTGATTCACTCAAGGTGGGAGCAGAGATGGTATGAGATATGGGGTGGTGAAAGCCAAGATAGGGCTGGTTTTCATAGATGGTGAGGAGATGTAGCCCAGGCAATATAACTGAGAGGAACATAATTGGTCTCATCTTGATAGTAGGGGTACTTGGTAAGGAATGTGGGTGGAGAATTAAGATGGTTGTTGGCAGGAAGGGGTGGTGTAGGGGGGTGGTGTATGGAGGTGTGGGTTATCTGTGATAGGTTGTAGGAGGGAGGAGTGGTTTATTGGGCATAAATTTAGCACTAGTGGGGGGCAGGTGGAATTTGGGAGCAGGATGGGGTGCAGACCAAGCTCGAGCAAAGCGAGGGTGAGTGTAGTACCAAGCTACAAGGATTTCCAGGGTCTGTGAGTATGCAGGCTTAAAGAATACAACTTTACAGTGATTTTACTTAGTTCTTTTTAAGTGAGCTGCAATTTACCCAAATTTACTCAATTCTTTTGAAGCTGTGTTTTACTCAATATTGTATTAAACAAAGTTTGTAGTTTAGCCAGACAAGTTTGCTGACTGTTGGGAGTAAGCAAGCTTTTAACCTGAATTTTGTACAGATATTTGTTATTTTTTTGGCAGCTGTGAGATGAAGTAAGCAGGGGAACATGTTATACAGGCTGCATGCACTATAGAATGCTTATTTTTATTACTTATTACAGCAGCCTGACTAGGGAGTCTAAGACTGTTAAGGTATCTTTTACTATGGACCCTAGGCTAGCTGTAGACCCAGTTCAACCAAGCAATCTATTAGCACAACAGTTACACTTAAGATATAGACATTTTTCTTAGCGAGGGACAGTGCAGGAATGCTTTTCATTTAGTTTTCAGGATGATAGTTTCTTTTCGGCACAAATTGAGCCATTCGAGGTAAGGACAGGTGGGGTGGAAAGACCTTGCAGTCCTTTTCCTTAGTGAGGGACAGTGTATAAATGCTTTTCTTTTAGTTTTCAGGATGATAGTTTCTTTTCAGCACAGATTCAGCCATTTGAGGTAAAGACAGGTGGGGTGGAAAGACCATTTGTGTAGAAAAACAGCTGACTGGGTCCTTAGGCACAAGGAGTTTATTTCAGTAATCAAGGACTGTCTAGTTGCAGGTGTGAGATTCAGGTTGCTGTATCCAACTGTCATTAGAATATATTTTTATTGAGGATCAAAGACATTTTTGATACAGAACAGGTTAAGGAAGAAATATAAAAGTTTATCCAACAAAAGTGAGCCATGAAACAGAGGGCGATTCTGTTTCTTATTCTTCCAACAATGAAGTTCATATAGATACTTTGCCAGTGAAACATTTTCCAATGTTTCAAAGGAAATGCTTGAGAGACAGAAAAAAGTGACAACACAAAAAAAAAAAAAAAAAACACGAACCCGAAGCACATAAAAAATGTCAAAGACTCCAGTGTGTCTCCATTAAAATTAAAGAACTTTAATTAACTACAAAACCATGAGCGCTTTAGTCTTGCACACTAGTAAACCTTCCTCAGATCAGTGAAACCTTTTCCAATGTTTCAAAGGAAAATGCTTGAGAGATAGAAACAAGGCACAGGTGTTGTCTAGAAGAATTGGTAGTACCTTGGACTTGAACCAGAGTCTGGTGTTGGGAGATGGTAATGAACAGGAAGAAGACCAGAAATACTAAAATTAGTGAATACATTTGAGACTGTAAAGCATCACTCACGTTTGTGAAATGTGGTTTTGCAAGAAGGAGTGGCTTGAGAAAGATTAGACTTTTGCTGACTTTGTTAAACTTGTGGGTGGACTGTAAAGCATATACCACTCTTTCTGTCAGCAATGTTTAGGAGGTCAGTAAAAGTGGAAAGTAACTGTAACTAAAACAATTTTTGTTCTTAATAGTATTTGTGTAAAACATTTTATGGTATCTACTGCATGTTATCTAGTAAAGTAGTTTTGTGTAGTATATAGTTAGGGGTATCTTAAATGTGGGAATGAGGATGAGTCATTTCAGTAATTGCTGTATGTGATAAAGATATTAAAGTAAACAAGTATGTTTTTGTTTTAAGAAATACAGGCATTACAATGTAAAAAGAGAAGAAATGCTGGACAAAAGCAAGTTTAAATTAATATGCTGTAGCATTTGGCTTTGTGTAAATGTGCACTGGTTATATTATATTATATTATATTATATTATATTATATTATATTATATTATATTATATTATATCTAGAGTTGTATTTTTTTATTTATTAATGTTTTTGCCTGGGTGAATGTCTGGATTAATAACCTTGTCTTAACCTAAAAACAAGTGTTTTCTGTATGCAGGTAGTCTTGAAAAATAAAACAAATGATGAATCCTATAAGAAGTACTAAGTTTCATGCATATGCATTGATATTCGCTTGTAATTTTTTTCTACTTTAGTAAATGCTCAGAGTGAGGCAATAGTCTACAGCTAAAGCCAGTTGTACATTCTGTTCTTATGTTTCCATGGAGATGAGCTGACTGCATGTATGAACAATTAATATTGAGAGTTCTAGGCATATTTTACTCAGGGAAATGAAATATTTAAAGGTATAAGGGCAAGCAGTTCAGTAAAAATAAAGTTTGAAATTATTGGAAGTGAATAAGAGATAGCAGCATTCCTAACATCCTTAATAATTCAGTGAATTTTATGGAACAATGTATAATTTAGTTTTATTTAAAGATAGCCATTGCACTTTTTCTTAAGGCTAAAAGTTAATGTTGTCTGAAAGCATATAAGTTGTTTTTCACATTTAAGAGGGGAATAGAGATAAAAAGATAGACAGCATTCAGTGTAAGTGGGAGTACAGGCTGTAACATGCTCTTTAGCGGGAGCACTACAGAATCCTGAAAGCCCAAAATCTCGAAAGTTCAAAATACTGAAAACTCAAAATACTGAAAACACACAGGATACCAACACTTACTATGTTCCAGCACGAGTACATACAAAAACATATTACCTGTCAACTATATGCAAGGAGACAAGCCCTCCTGCACCCCCCATGTGGGGGTCTGCGCCCCCACACCCCCTTTTACTTAAATATATCAACTCCAAGACTGCACTTCACTACACTAAGTGCAATCTTGGAGTTGATATATTTAAATAGCAGGGCATGTGGGGGTGTAGCCCTCTCCCACATGGGAAGTGCAGGGGGGCTTTCTCCCCTGAGAAGAGTAATATGGTTTGTGTTTTATTTGTTTCTGTATGTACTTGTGCTGGTAATATGGTTTGTGTTTTATTTGTTTCTGTATGTACTTGTGCTGGAATATAGTAAGTGTTGGTATCCTGTGTGTTTTCAGTATTTTAAAATTTTAAGATTTTGGTCTCAGGATTTTGTGCTTTCAGGATTCTGTAGCACCCCCGCTTCAGCATGGGTTACCTTAATTTTAATTTAGGTAATGCATGTGGGTACTGCTGTCAATTTGGGGCAATTGTTCATATCAGGAGGGTTAAACTTCAGTTTTTTGAAAATGTACATAGTTTTGTGTGTTTATTCCATGTTATTAGGTTATAGGGCTATTCTGAAAATGTATTGAGTTTTTGTTTGTTTGAGGGTCTTCATTAAAACAAAAAGTCTTGAAAAATGTGACATTGGTTAAAATAGAGATGATAAGAAGCAACTGTATAAAAGAGTAACCTGCCAGACATTGTGTACATCTTACACAAAACCTGAACATTTACATTAAAAAAACTGTCATATATAATGGGTGGAAATAATTAGTTCTTATCATAATGGCTAACACTATCCATATTATTTTGGAATGTAAATGGCCTTACAGGTATTGACAAACAGGTAAGTATACTGAATTATATTAAGACATGCAGAGTGCAAACAGCAGTGCTGCAGGAGACACATTTGGAAAGAAATGACCATGTCAATTTGATAAAGAAAGGATTTTAGGATGAATATTCAGCAGAATATCAGGGACAAAGGAAAAGGGGAGTAATTATATTAATTGTTACATGAGATCGAATAGTGATAAAAGAGAAAAAAGATAATAAGTGTAGATTTGAGGTAGTAGGGACTACTGGCAAGGGAGGAGGATTACACTGGCATACATTTATATTCCACCAAAAACTGAACTTATGAAATTTATGAACATTTTATGAGAAATAATCAGCTTTCACTTATAGGTGGTGACTGGAAATTAATTTGCAAAAACGAGAATGTATCTGGGTGACTTAGAAGGGAAACTATAATAACAGATAGTAGAATTCTGAAAAAATTTATGAAAATATTTGGCATGGAAGACATGAATTCAGTAATAGTAACTCAGAGATAATTTACATACTCTTCTCCAAGGAACAGTAACTAGGCTAGGCTAGACTAGACAGAAAAGTATATTTCATAGGAACACGTGTGTTTAATTAAATGCTTCAACACACATCCAATAACTATTTCGGATCATGCATCAGTAAAAACTAAGATAAAAATACAGGATAATGAATTAAAAATGAGACACTGGTGCTTTTCCATCTATTTGTTAAAAAAGAGGAGTTTAAGGAATGGACAGTGGAAATTATTTAAGAGTCATTAAGGAACATAGAAATTTCTTCAGAAGTTGTAGCCAGTGATTGGGATAAAATGAAAATGGAGTTTAAAAATAGGGTAGAAATTATATAAACAGAGATATGGTTAAGAAGTAATTGCATATTATTTAGAGGGTTGACAAATGTTAAAGTATTGCACAAAAAGAGAAATCTCACAGAACAAGAACAGGTGCAACTGCAGAATGCTAAAGAGAAAATAAAGGAGTATCTGAATAATATTCACGAGTTTAGAAACATTGCTGTTAAGCAACTTTTAGAAAGATTGCTGTTAAGCAACTTTTTTTTATAAAAACTCCAGTGCACAAAACTTTTAGTACATTGACTTAGGCAACAGAAAGTAGAAAGGGTTGTTAGCAAACACAAGGAGCCTATGACAAGATAAATAACCAGAGATCCTTTAACTGTTTTAGACATATTTTGGAAACCTTTTGAACATTTGTATAAAGCAGAGGAAAAGGGAAACCATAAAAAGAGCACAAATCAAAATATTTATAGAAGACTTAAGAATGCCAAAGTTAGAGGCAGAAGATGCACAGCAATTAACAGTTAAGACAGGTGGAGATGAAATAAAAACAATGATGCATAATCAATCTGAAGGAAACTCTCCAGGGAGAGTTGGTATTCCTGTGGAAGTTCAGAAGTTAGGAGGGCTGAAAGTGATAAAGATCCAGAAGGTTTTGTTTAATAGTATTTAAAACGGGAAATCACCAACATCTTGGAAGAAAGTTGTGGTGGCTGTAATACCTAAAGATGGTAAAAACTCGTCAGACCCAGCTTCATATTGATTCATTTCAATTTTAAACCTTGGTTACAAAGTGCTTATGTCTATACTAGCTAAAAGAATGGCAAATGTGTTGCCAAAATTGATAGATACGGATTAATGTGGTTTTGTTGAAGGAGAGGCAAATATTTCACAACATTAATAGAACAATAATGATCCAGAAGGAAGCAGAGTGTAAGCAAATACTGCTGTTCTTGGTGGAACCAGATGCAGAGAAAGCATTTAACAGAGTAAACTGAGATTTTATGAGTAGGGCAATGGAAGCATTTGCATTCGCTCATACAATAATAAGGTTAATTAGGAGGATATAGGAGAGATCGGAAGCAAGAATTAAAGTGTGAGCTCCTCTCTGATAAGTTGTGTCTGAACAGAGGAACCAGGCAGGGGTGCTGTTTTATCCCTTTGTTATTTGCTTTTAATTTAGACCCACTGGCAAAGAAAATAAGAGAATCAGAAATTCATGGGTATAATTAGTATTGTAATTGAGACAAGTTGGCTTTGTTTGCAGATAATATTATTTTATACCTGATAAAATCAGGAAAAGTACATCCCAGTGCATGGAACATTTTAATAAGATGAAGTATTTAGGAGTATGGATTAAAAGACTTCTGTTATGGCAGCTACGGATATTTGGAAGCAGATGAAACAAAAGATAATACAAAAACTGAGAAAACTGAAAGTCTTGTTTATGGATATGAATAGTAATTAATATACAAGAAGTGAAAATGCTTCAGTCCATTTAGTTTCATATACAGGTCTGGCATATTTTTATTAACTGAGGTCTGAGGAGACATTGTTGACAATATTATTAAGGAGCTGAATAAATATATCTGACAGGGGAAAGAGCAAGGGTTAAACTGGATAAGATAATCCTTCCAACAGAACAGGGTAGCTTAGGATTACCTGATTTGAAAGGATATTTCAGAGCTACACAAGTAAGGCTCCTATGCATAACAGAAGCAGAAAGTTATAATTCAAAGTGGAAAGATATGTTGAGCAAGCAGGAGGGAAATTCAGGATATAAGGATAACATGGGATTTTGGATGCATATCCTTAAGGAGAAAGACAGCAGCCATACAGAATATTATATTCATAAAGTAGCAGAAAAAAATTTAAAAACTAAGCCAACGCAAGAATGGAGAATGATATTTTGCTGATAGGGATGACTGCAAGTAAGGAAACAGAGAATAGCTCCCCCCTTGTCTATTCACATAATTTACTACAGAAAACTGGCTAAGGAACCAAGGTTTTGGGAGCAAACAACTAGAGAAAGAAAGGTAATACAATGGGATGAAGCCAAGAAGACATTTGGACTGCAAGCTATAGACTGCCTTCTCTCCCAGGAATTGATATCAGCATATAGGCAAAGAAAAAAGGATAGGGGAATCCTAAATGGAAGATCTGCACTGGTTTTGAGTTTATAATTTAATCTAGAACAGAAGCTGATGTTGAAAAGGGATAATTAGTAGGACATATAAAATATTGCTCAATAACTATAAGACTGAATCAGAGGAGGCTAGAAAAGATGGGGAAGAGAGATTGGAAAAGCAATTTACAAGAGAACAATTGGAGCACATATTTATGGCTCTCAAGTATGCAACAAAGTCTAGAAGGTTTAGGATTTCTGTTTGGAAGTTTTTGCATATGTGTTTTATATCCTGAGCAGACTCCAAAGAATTTTTTCCTCAGGAAGATGGCAAACGTTAATGGTATGATAGGGAAAAAAAGGTAACTTGCAAAATATGTTTTGTGAGTGCAATGAGTTGGCAGATTTTAAAAATTCCCTGCAAAGTACATTGTCAGAAATATTGGGTGAGCAAATGGGTGCAAATGTGGAAGTTATTCTTTTGAGCTGGGACACAGGATCTGAATTGCTTAGACAGTATGAGGCCTTGTTAAGTTTAATTCTAGAGGCTGCAAAAATGCAATTACTTGCAAATGGAAATCAAAGTCTAAACCAACTGTACTTGAAGTATTGAATACTGTAACAGAGAAACAGGAACTGGAAGGGGGATATTTTGTAAAAGGGAAGGAAATTACATAGAAATAAATGGAACTTGTAGTAACTAGGTGTGCAGAATAATGTTCTGGAGGACAAGTAAGGTTTAAGGGAAGACAGGAGTTGAGCAATTAACATAAGGTTGACTGATGATGGTTATAAAGAAAGAACATATGTGATGTATAATATGTGTAACTCGAAACATTAGTCCTGTAAAAGCCAGAATAATGACTGTAGTAACAACAGCAAGGTCAATAATTTTACTCTCACACAGCCCCATACCCATCACTTAACAAATAATATCTGGTTTCATGACAAAACAACGTAAAAAACTTAACTGCTATAATCTAGTCTGTGAGCTGCACCATAACCACAGCATCTTGTGAACACTGACATCATGATGCAACTGCAGCATACAATTCACTCCTATTTTTTCACTTCACTGGACCTCTGACCGTAGATGTACATTTCCTCTTAGTTTCACATATCTCTCCCCTCCTCGGATCATTGATTTAGCCTGCCTTGTGACACTGGAAAGAAGTGGCACACACAGAAAACATATGCTGCAGTTTACACATGACCTTGTACAGCTTCAATTAAATCAAGGGAATAAAACTTGCATTTACCATACCACCAAAAGCAGTACATTTGAGAGGTAAACTCAGCTGCTAGTGTTGTTAATGATGGAACTTTATCCCTCCTAGTAAATCTGATACTGACTTACATGGGGAAGTATTGAGAATAGAAAAAGAAAATGATAAAAGAGTGTAAAATGAAATTGTATCAGGAGAACAGTATACAATGGAGAATAAAGTGGTGTAGATGGAAGAAAAAAGGAAGCTGCGGAATGAAATAAAAATAAAGGATTTTTTTCTGATTGTGCATTAGAAGATATGGGAGTGAAGAGGCCAAAAGTATAAACAAATGGAAGAATGGATTTCAGGATGTCTTAGATGGTCAGATTTTCTGTAGAAACTGTATCTAGTCATAAGCTACCAATTAAAGATAATATGAAGTAGGAATCTTTTTCTGAAAGATTATATCTAGAAGAGATTCTGTGTTGAAGAAACAACTGAGCATGTTTTTATAAAATGCAAAAAAAAAAAATAAAATAAAAATAATTTGGGGCAGATAAGCACATATAGAATATAATGCGTAGTAAAAGTGAACATGGAAGTGGTGTTGTTTGGAGAATATGTCAAAATAAAGTCGTTATGGGTACATTGCTTTTTTATTTATTTTATTTAACATTTGTTTATTGGGAAAGTCTGACTTGGAACAAGACAATTTTCAGCAGAGACCCCGGGTGAAATGCTACAGATGCATGTCATTGTAATGTGGTAGGAAACTGGAGCATCCAGAGGAAACCCATACGAATGCAGGGAGGGCATGCAGACTCCACACAGAAGGATCCCCAGCCAAGAATCGATCTGGAGAACCTCTTGCTGTGAGGTGACAGTGCTAACCACTATGCCACTGTTCCATCCTACACCATCCTTTTAAATTGAAAGATGTCCATATTTACTGGAAAACAATTGATGGGCTTTAAATGAAGTAATAAAGATTACATTTTGGATAGGTTCATAGGTTCATAGGTTCGTACTAGGCTATCCGCCCTAGGGCATTTATAAGCCTAGCCAGAGTGTGTGTGGCTTTCACCACCCCTTAGGATGAGAATACTATACCCTTTTAGGGTTTAGTTTACTGTGCCTCTGTCTAGTAGTGACACAGATATGACCCCCGGGGTAAACCTACGATCTCCCATCCACTCGTCAAGATTTCTCTTGAATAGAGTCAGTGAGGGGCTCTGCCTAACATGGATTGGGATTCTGTTCCAGAGTGTAGGGAGCCTCTGGGTTATGAATCTGTCCCTCCAGCATGTCCTATTTATTTCTGTGTTGAGGTTTAGATCTCCTGCTCTCGTGGCTCTGGTGGATTTGGATTTACTAAGGTGGAGCATGTCCATTAATTCCGGATTGGACATGGCCTTGTACGTCAGGCACAGATCACCTCTGAGTAGGCGGTATGCGACTGAATAGAGCTGGAGTTTTTTCAGTCGGGCAGCATATGACATATGTTTAAGACCCTTTATCCTCTTGGTGAGGAACTTTTGGGGTCTTTCCAACTGCTGCAGGTGACGGGTAAGATACATCCCAAATGGGGCATTGTACTCAATCATTGGCCTGATAAGAGAAGAGTACAGGGGCACAATGACCTCTCTTGATCTAGATGTGAAACCCTTCATGATAAGGTGGGCAATATAGAAGGTCTTCCTAACCACTTTGGCAATGTGAGTGTCAAATGAGAGGTTACTGTCAACCTGGGTCCCAAGGTCCCTGATTACCTCTTCCGTTTAATGGATTACCACCTATGTGGTAATTTGTGGGTACCTTGTTTTTCCCAAAGGGTATGACTATACATTTTTTTGGCATTCAGCTTAAGGCCATGGCTCTGGCACCAATTATCCATTTCTATGAGGCCTCTCTGAAGGATGTTTGTGTCCGCTGGAGTATCAATTACGGCGCCCAGTTTGCAGTCATCTGCGAACTTTGTCAGCCACAATCCTCCTATGTTTGCCTGTACCTCGGAAAAATAAATGCCGAACAAGAGGGGTCCCAGGACTGAGCCCTGTGGGACACCGCTTGTGACTGGCTTAGAGTCTGACATAGCTTCAGCAACTCTGACACTGTGGGTTCTGTCCTTGAGCCAGTTTGCAACCCATCTTGTGACATATGGGTTTACATTTAAGCTGGTGAGTTTGTCTATGATGCCCGAGTGGGGTATTGTGTCAAAGGCTTTTGCAAGGTCAAGGTAGGCTGTGTGAACTGCTTTGCCCTCATCAATGGCCTTAGTGACTGTTTCAAAAAAGTCGATCAAGTTCAAAAGGCAGGATCTGCCTTTGACAAAGCCAAATTGGGTAGGATCTAATGTCTGTAGATCCCCAATGTCTTTGTTTATGAGTTCCATAATGATCCTCTCCATAGCTTTGCAGACCAGGCTCGTCAAGCTTATGGGGCGGTAATTTCCAGGGTCCGTAGAAGCACCGCCTTTGTGAAGTGGTACCACTGTCGCCGTACGCCACTCTTTGGGTACGTATCCTGTAGTAAGGCTAAGATTAAACAGCAGCCTTATGTGTGGGTTTAGTTCCTCTTGGAGTTCATGTAGCACACAGCCCGGGACACTGTCCAGTCCCATTGATGCTGTGTTTTTAGCTTTAGAGAGGGCGGCTCTCACCTGGGCATTTGAGATATTAGGGAGGCTACACTCTGCTGGGATAGTTATTTCTCCTTTTGGGGGGGGAGGAGAAATTTGCACTGAACCTGTCTGCCAGAATGTTGGCAATGTCAGTGGGTTCAGTGTATTTTGTATCATTTTGGACTAACTCTGAGCATATCTGGGAGTTTCCACCCAGGTTTCTAACATAGCTAAAGAAGGCTTTGTGATTGTCTTTTGTGTCTTTTGCGATTTTTCTCTCAAAGTTGGCCTTTGATGATTTTATGAGTGAACATAGTTTTTTGCTAGTACTGATCAGAGATGCCTTCCCTTTTAGGGATTTTGCTCTGTCGTGTAGTAGCTTCCTCCTCCTGTTGTAGAGTTTGTTTATGGCTGGGGTCCACCAGACCGGGCGCCTGCCTTTGGGGGAATGGGTCTTGGTTTTATTTGGGATTGCATGATCCATGCATTCTTGAAGGTGCCCGTAGAAGGCATTTGCAAAGGATTCAGCAGTGTGAGTTGTGGTTTCCACTAGCCCAGGGGCCTTGAAGGATACCATTTCAGTCTTAAGAAGTGTGAAGTTGGCTTTTGAGAAATTTTTCACTGTGGTCTTTTGTGCAGGGGGTGGGGGCGGGATGTGGATTTCCAGTGAGATTAATTTATGGTCTGATCTTACCAGAGAGGAATATACTTCCGGTGTGGAGCATTTTGTCCCCATGTTTGTGATGATCAGGTCTAGTATATTGTCTCCTCTTGTGGGAATGGTGACCAGTTGTTCCATTGCATTTGAGTTTATGAATTCTAGGAACCTTTGGGCTAGGGTGTTGGGGCTTGAGTAATGTTCCCAGTCTATGTTTGGGTAGTTGAAGTCTCCCAATATAATGGTATTTGGAGAGACATTCATACTCTCTAGTGTCTTCAGGAAGGCTGTGTGGGGTTCCTGAGATTTGAGAGGGTGGTCTGTAACATGCTACAAACTGTAAGGCAGTTTTGCCTATGGTTAGTTGCACCTGGATGGTCTCCGATGCTTCGTGCGTTGCCACTAACCTGGAGGTGTGGGTATCTTTGATGAATATGGATACTCCCCCTCCTTTTGTGGTTCGGTCCAAGTTTTGGGGCCGGAAAGCATGATATGAGGTAAAACCTGATAGTGCTGGGGTGCTCTCAGGAGCCTTGAACCAGGTTTCAGTCACTGCACAGACATCGATGTTCTCCATACTGAGAAGGGCTTCGAGGGCATGCATCTTGAGGTTTAGACTTCTGGCATTGAGCAGCATTACCCTTAGTTTTTTTCCACTTGTGTTTTCTAGGGAGGTAGGTTTGTCCTTTGAGCCTTGCCTAAAAAAGGCACTATGGGGGTGGCAAGAGCCTTGGCCAATATCTGGAAGCCCAGGGGTGACAGGTGCAAGCCGTCCCTTGCGAAGCAGCGTGGCTTGTCAAACATGTCATCCCAAGCAGACAGACATTGGATCCCCTTAGAATGACACCAGTAATTAAGCCAATTGTTAAAACTGATCATTTTGTCTTTGTACTGTGGCATCATTCTTGGTGAGGGTAAGATGCTGCTCAGGGTCAGGGTCATACCGGCCTGGGCTACATAATCAGAGAGCTCCTCTATGTCTCTTTTCATGTAGTCCAGGGAGGTACGTCTCAGGTCGTTCACACCGGCATGTACAATGACTGAGTCATATTTGTACTTGCTGTGAAGTGACCTGAGTGCTTGTGTTATGTGGCGGATTCTAGCTCCCGACAGGCAGCTTACTGTGACCCTCTCCTTGTTCAGTCTAGTGAGCGGGATGTCAGTGTGTCTGACTATGGAGTCACCTATTACAAGTGTGTCTGGCATGTTGTTTGGCCTTAAGGGCTGTGACTGTTTAGCACACTGACTATGTGAACTATGTGTTGCATGTGCTATGTCTTGAGATGGCGGTTGCTTGGGTGTCTGCTTTGGAGGCCTCTGTTGTTTTGGTAGATTTTTAATCAGCGCCTCTGAGTATGTTTTTGTGTGTTTATGTGTTTGGTTTGCAATTGTGATAGTTCTATGTGAGACTGGGTTTGTGGTGTGCGTGGTTACCTTCTCCTCCTGACTGGTCTTGCCAGTACTGAATTGAGGGAGCTCAGCCTCCAGTTTGGCTATATAGTTGCATCTCTCGCATATATTTGTATTTGTTGGGAGGAGGAGAGGGTTGTCTGTACATGAGGCAATTGTAACATTGTCTCAAGATTCCCAGATTCACCAGCTGAACAGGAGAGGACGCTAGCAACTGACCCTTCCACATGCTAGAAATAGTGAAAAAGATTGCTGTGTAACTGAGTCAGAAAGGACCTATAGGGAAATGGATACTCAAGGGAATTTAGGTGAATGAAGTACTTTCTTTTGTTTAAGAGTGCTTTACTTGTATAAATAAATGCTTTAGGAGCAAGTGCTGAGCTTTTCAGATAGAGTATAGGCTGTATAGATTGCAAGTAGAACAGTTCTAAGGGAAAAATTGAAGAGCAGACTTTACGGAGCCAGAAATAGTTTAAACTTGATTAACCGGCGCTGCCCTATGCTGCTCTATGAGCAACTTTGCGCTAATTCGCAAAAGTTCTGGGTGGATAGATATGAAAAGCAATACACTTATTGCAACATGTAAATCATACAATGCATAAACATTTTGTAAATATGGTGTGTTTTAATAAGAACCCTCTATTTTTTTTCAGTAAATACAATACAGTCTTTTTCATTAGCTTGAGCTACACCAAGCCAAGGAGATGGGTCCTTGGATTAATATATCATATAAAAGATGGCACACTTAGGAGAGTAGTCCCCCTCCATACTGCTCTGCAGTCTTATCATTGTCATCATTATCAACAGCCCTTTTTTATTATTTTCTATGTGGAGTTAGGGTGTTGTGCCAATGGTTGCCACATCTCTTGATTCAGATCCAGTCTCCTACCTTCTTCCATAATCATTCTTGACTGTCACAACTTCTTTCATGCAATCCCTCCATCTCTAGACTGACCCTCCTGGTTTCCTCTTGCTTCCCTCCATTTTTCCTAAATATTCATTACCAAATCATTCTATGCTTTCCCCATATGTGGCCAAACCACCATAGTTTGTTCTCCTTGATCTCCTCTACAACTGGGACTACTTTGGATTCTGCTCAGATGTCCTAATTCCTTCATCTGCCCCACAACATTCATTGTACTACCCATCTCAGGAACATCATCTCCATCACCTCAAAATTCCTCATCTGGTTTTCCATCAATGACCACATTTCCGTACCATACAGTAGTACTGGTCACAACACTGTTCTGTGCACCTTACTCTTTGGCTTCTTTGACATTCTTCTATGCACATTACCCCAGACACTTTGTGTTGGTTGGCTGCAACATGTCTGATTCTAGCTTTGACATCATCATTCAGACTTCCCTCCCCCTCAACCACACCTCCTAGGTAGCTGAAGCTGTTGATCTGTTCCATTATTTTCCTTTCTGCCTTATAGATAGGTTCATAGATTAGTACTAAGCTAACTGCCCTTGCGAGCCATTTTAAGCTTAGCCAATTATCCCTTGTGAGACTCAAACCCTGCACTTTGTGTTTGTAAGGCAAACACCTTAACCATTAGGCCACCCTCCCAACCCCTAAGTTTTGCCTTAGTTTTGATCTTCTGATCTTACCCATTTGCTGCTATGACCACTGTCTTGTCTATACTCAGTTTTAGCCTTCATTTATGAGTTGTAGTCCCATGTCATTTCATGTTCAGAGTCTGCTTGTAGTGCCACATCATTAACATGGAGAAGCTTTGTTGGTCTGTCCTCTCTGATTTGTCTGCTAATGTAGACCATCACTGGAATGAACAGAAGGGGACTCTGAGCCGAACCATGATACTCACCCACTGCCACTGGGAGCCCCTCTATGAGTCCAAGCAGTGCTTGTGCCATTGAATCTTGGTACATAGCCTGCTTTAATACTACTAATGTTTCTGGGATTTATAGGTTCATGTGTTAGTACTAAGCTAACTGCCCTTGTGAGCCTTTTTAAGCCAAGCCAATTATCCCTTGTGAGGCTCAAACCCTGCACCTTGTGTTTGTAAGGCAAACACCTTAACCATTAGGCCACCCTCCCAACAAAATATATAGCCTTTGCAAGGCTCAAAACCAGGACCCTGCACACCATACCCAAAGTGATTTGCCACTAAGCCATGTCAGATTCAAACCATTGCAGGACTGTCTAAGTCATCTTTCTTGGTACCTTGTCATATGCTTTCTCCAAGTCTAGGATTGCCATTTGGACTCTCTTCTCATCCCCAGCTTCTTGTCTGTCTGTCTCCCTGCAAACTTCAGATCACTGCACAATTATCTTTGCTTCTTCAGCATAATATATTGTACTGTATTGCATCCTGATCTGAATCCAGATGGATCTACTCCCATCTTACTTTTTATTACAGTTTGTATTTGTTTATCAAAAGCCTTCTCCAGCACTTTCATGCAGTGCGACAGAAGTCTGATATGTCTGCACTGTCCCATTTTGTGAATGTCCCCTCTGTTCTTATACACTAGTACTAGAATACAAGTTGTCCAATCATCTGAGGTGGACCTTTCTCTCCATACAGTGATGAGTATGCTCAGGAGCCATTTCTTACCTAACACACCTAACATCTTGACCACATCTGCTGTGACGTCATCTGAGCCAGTTGTTTTGCCTGACTTCATTTTTCCTCAGTGCTGTTTTTGCTACTTCCTGAGTGGGTTTGTCTTCCTTTTTCTTTTATAATAGGCTGTGCAAGTGGCAGCGCAGCTTCTTTTGGATTTTCTTCATAGAGTCATAGATTCATAGACTATTACTAGGCTAATGACCCTGGGGGCCTTTCTAAGCCTAGGTAAGTTTTCTCAAAATAATAATGATGTCATATATCCAAACAGAACATTGAGGGCTAGGCATTTATAAGCTACCTCTGTCCATAAGGAACATAGGTGCCAGACCCAATGGAAATTTTCTGTTCCCCATCCACTTGTCTAGGTTGTGCTAAAACTGGGTAATAGATTAACTCAGCTTCACATGGATGGGAAGCCTGTTCCATAGGAGGGGCAGTCTCTGGGACACATATCTGTCTCTCTAGCATGTTCTGTTTAAGTCACAGACAAAATTCAGGTCCCTAGACCTTGTATTTTGGTACTCTTTGACTTGTGTATATGTAGGAGATTCATCATTGTGGAATTTGTGGTTGTCTTGTAAGCCAGGCATAGATCACCCCTCAACAATCTATAGGAGACTGAGTAGAGGGAAAGGGCTTTAAGGTGCTGTGCATAATGCATGTTTGTTACATCTTGTATTCTTTTTGTAAGGAACCTTTGCGGTCACTCTAGTTGCTGCAAATGCCTGCCAGGTTCATACCAAAGGGAGCATTGTACTCTATGATTGGTCTGACAAGGGCAAAGTACAGTGGGATAATTATCTCTTTGGACCTAGATGGCATGCCCTTACTTATAGGTTGTTCAACATAAAACAATTTCTTCTCCACTGTGGCCACGTGGTGGTTGAAGGTGGTCTTCATTCAGAAACTTCTTGAAGTACGTCTTTAATTTGCATTTATAAACACATACATACATACATACATGCAGATATTTCAGGCACTGGCACTGGCAATAATGTCCTTCTAGCCTGCCAATATGCCAAAACAATTATTCCCATAACAAGTGTCCAGGGTGTTCTTAAAAATATCTAAACTAGTGCTTGCCTTAATGTTACTTGGTAATCTATTCCATGTATCAGCCACTATCTCAGAGAACCAACTAGTACATCTCTCATTCCTATATAATTGTTTGCATAGGTTGTCTGATGATTCTCTACCAATTTTGGGAAGCGCCAAACATTACTAGCGGTAGTTGTCTCTCTAAATGCCATATAAAGCTGAATAGGTCTCCTCTTAAATGTCTATATGAGATACTGTACAAGTTCAGATATATTGGTCTTTCATAATTACTTAAATTCTCACATCCACGGATGCCCTTTGTATATTACCACTGTACTGCTTCCAGTTAACTCATGCTTTTTTTCTTATAAGGTTTCCGTATTGTTATACCATATTTCAAGTTTGTGTCTAATGTAACTAACAATGATTTCATAATTTATGATTTCCTAGACTTTATAAATCTTTTTATGCAGCCTATAGTTGTACAACTGTCATTAACCAATTGGTTAATATGATTAGAAAATCTCAAAGCTAGAGCCAACCATATACTCAGGTTCTTAAATGAATCTACAGTTTCAATAACTGAGTGTTTTTTTTAATATTCATTTTTCAGTCTATATCTCCCAAATCTTATATGCTTAGTTTTTGAAGTGTTAATCAGTGCTATTATTCTCCTGTGCCCAAATGGTCAGTTTAGTGGAGCTGTTTTACAGACATGTCCTATCTATAACATATGTAATCAGTTTACCTATTTTCAAGTCATCTGCATAAAAACTGTAGAACACCTCAGATAAAAAAGATAGATTTGAAACATACAACCTAAACAGTATGGGCCTAGGACAGAGTCCTGTGGTACACCATGACTGTAACGTAGACTTTCGACTATCCAGTTGCTGTATGATACTTGCTCTGTCCTGTGTGTAAGCCATGCAGCTATCCATCTTATCAAGACTACATCAATACTTAGTTGCTCTAATTAATTGATCAGTGTTTCATGTATGACTCTATCAAATGCTGAAGGTAAGTCTATAAAAATTACATCACAGCATGTTTTTTTTCATTTATAGCTATTATTATATTGGTATAGAACATCATGGTGCAGGTGGTTATAGAGATATTTTCATAATAAGCATGCTGATATATGGTTTCAGATCCCAACCCTTCCAGTTCTTACAATAATTTATCCAAAATAAATTTCTCCATTATTTTTCCATAACATGAAATTGAACTTACGGATCTGTATGAGTCTGGATTTGCCTTTAACAAGTGCATCTCTCCAATCTTGAGGAATCTCCTCATATTTAAATAACCTAGTGCTTTTCTAAACAATCCTGTCTTGGTTTGTGATTTACTGTGGAATTGCCTGGTAAGAGAAGTTTTGTTTGCATTTATATTTTATTTATTTCCACCATTTTTCATTGTTTATAGGAAGGAAGGGATGGCTTGTAGACAAGAAGATTTACTTTGATTTATATCTTCTTGTTTTACATTTAATTTAATTAGTTTGTTGTTAGAAAAGGGTAGGTTTTAATCAGGCAAATTCTAGACATCCTAAGGTTAACTATACAGTCACACAGACTGCAGAGAGGAAAATCCTGTCTTGGTTTGTGATTTATTGATCTTTACAGTTAAAAAAGAGGTGCGACTGTGAGCAATAGTGAACAGAAGTTCATGTTCACCCACTTCATTGTCATTGTGTAGCACAACAAAATTACTTTTATCACAACCCCAAAGGTGCATTTAAAAATAAAAATAACAGTTTAAATAAATGAATCATACTAAATATATCAAATATTAAAAAAAATACCATATACAATGTTAAATGATCAAATAACCAGAACACATTATTATTGCCCAATGTACAGCAACATAAAGTATTATTGCACCTATTAATATGTATCATATTGTATGTTGGGTCTACTTTGTTTCATTGAAAGCTCATTTCACTGAATTTGAATTCACCCTGACCAAATTGCTGAAAGCTTAAATTACTGAAAACTCATTTCACCGAATTTCATTTCACTGAAGTGAAGTAAAGGTACTGTGTGGAGTATTGTAAGGCAAGCAAAAGGTATATGCCCTTTTCCCCACTGTAGTGCGATCCTGGAGTTAGTATATATAGTTAGGTGGGGTGTGGGAGGAACAGCCCCCCACATTGGGGGATGTGGGGGGTGTAGCCCCCCCACCTAGTTTGGTTTTATATTATATTTCACCAAAAGCTTTAAAACAATACATTTTAAACCATAGACATGCATACTTACAGCACCTATGACTAACTCTTTCCAGAAGACAATATATACCCAAAGTAAGTGGGGGGGCTATGCCCCCACAACCCCCCAATGTAAGGGCTGTACCCACACCCCCCCAACTATATATACTAACTCCTGGATCGCACTACAATGGGGAAAAGGGCATATACCTTTTACTTACCTTACAGTACTCTACACAGTGCCAGTACTTCACTTCAGTGAAATGAGTTTCAGTGAAATGAATTTTCAGTAATTTGAGCTTTCAGCAATTTGCTCAGGGTGAATTGAAGTTCAGTGAAATGAGCTTTCAATGAAACAAAGTAGACCTTGTATGTTATATATTGCATTATATTATATTGGTATATTGCACATTGCCAACCTAACTTATTGCATATACTCGAGTACAAAAAAATTATCTCAGAGTAAGGAGATTCAGAGTTCAAAAAAATTTATGGCAGATGGGAAAAATCTATTTTTAATCTGTTTGTACTTACACAGCTTGATCTAAAGCACCTACCTGATGGAAAGAGCTCAAACAAAGCATTTCTAGGATGAGTACTGTCGTTAATAATATTTTTAGCCCTTCTCACACAGTGAGTATTCAAGAGATGGCAGTTCAATGCCAGTAATGACCTCTGCTGTCTTTACGACCCTCTGCAAAGCTTTTTTAGGAACCTTGGTGCAACCATTATACCAGGCTGTCATACAGATAATCAAGATGCTCTCTATAGTGCATCCATAAAAATTAACCAGCAGCTTCTGGGGTAAGTTAACTCTCCTTAGCTTCCTGAAAAAACAGAGGCATTGTTGTGCTTTACCTATTACATCCAAGGTATTGTCAACCTAGGACAAATCCTCTGTGATGGTAACTCCCAGAAACTTAAATCTGGAAACTCCCTCCACAACCTCTGCATTAATCATTATCGGACTGTGATTGATCTTTTTCCTGGTCCTGAAATCCAAATTAACTTCCTTGGTCTTTTTGGTATTTAAGACCAAGTTATTAATGTCACATCATGCTATCAGGTTCTGAACTTTCTTCCTATATGCAGCTTCATCATTATTTGATATAAGCCCAATAACAGTCATATCATCTACAAATTTAACAATAATTGCTTTGTGGATGGGTTTGCAGTCATGAGTGAAAAATGTGTAGAGGAAGGGGCTTAATACATAGGTGTTAAGCTTTTCCAGGTGTGAGAGCGCAGCATGCAAAGCCACACAAATAGCGTCCTCAGTCTGTTTGTCCGATAGGCAAACTGGTGTTGATTAAGGCTGGCTGGAATGGAGGCTTTGATATGAGTCATTACCAGTTGTTCACAACACTTTGCAATAACAAGAGTGAGAGCGACTGGTTGATAGTCATTAAAATAGTTTTTTTTTTGGAACAGGCACAATAGTCGTAGACTTCAGGCATGTGGAAACTGCACATAAGGAAAGAGAGAGTTTAAATATATGTGTAAATACTTCTACTAGTTGATCAGCACAGGCCTGGAGTACACGTCTTTGCACATTATCAGGACCACTACTGGTGCAATGTCATGATCAGGGTAACTGTACATCTCTGGATTAGTCTTTTCAGCTAGCACGTGAATCACTTCTCTGAATTGTTCTACACTGGTATTCTATCAGAAACTTTAGTAGTTTGTGCTAAGAACAGTCCTGCTTGATACAGATATCCTTGATTATATCTGAACCTCAGTCTTCCTCTAGTTTATACAATGGGGGGGATCTACATCTACTTTATACAATGGGAACCTTGCTGTATAAACTTGATCTGCAGCAACAGCTTCCTGCTGCCTCAAGTGCATGTCAAAAGAATTCTGCAGTCTAAGGTCAGGTTTCTGTCTAAGGTTTCTTTTTTGGGGTAAATTCTTGGTTAGGCTTGTAAGGGCCCCAGGGCCATTAGCCTAGTAGCCTCCTATGATACTATGATAATCTCTTCATGCTTCAGAGTACACAGAGTTTTATTTAATCTGTCAAATATAGTTTCTTTATCTATTGAAATGTTTGCCAGGCTGATTTCACATTCAGCATTTCTCCTGGTGAAGTTATACATATGGGACAGATATATATATCTTCTTCTTCTTCTTCTTCCTCGTCCTCATTTCCACAAGTGAATGGTTGTAATAGAGTACAGAACTAGACAGCAATCTTGCCTTGGACTGACAAAATACTTTTTCATTATATTTTTGGCAGTTTGTATGACTGTTTCAACTTGGTTATCAGACTGTGCGAATCTTGGTGGAAGAAGTTATATGCTAATAGTCCCAAGTCTGTAGGAATGAATGAAAGTCTTGAGTGACATACTGCATGCCATTATCAGATAATAGGATAGCAGGGATCTCATAATTAAAAAAAAATCTTCAGTGTAATGATTGATTGTGAATATGTATCTTGTAATCTAAAGATTTCTGGATACTTTGATTAATTGTTAACCCCACTGCTGTTCTTGAACTGAAAAAAATGAACAGTTATTTTACCCCATGTTCTAACTAGTTGTTGTTTGTCTTTCGGCTTTTTCCCGGTAAGGGGTCGCCACAGCGGAACTCCGGTCTGCTAATGATTGGCATTAGATTTTTACGAAACGCCGAGGTGCCAGCTCAAAGCCCAACCTTCAACGAAGGCACGCCCATTTACACATGTCTTTCGAGTGCTACCCAACCGCGGGGAGGACATGCAGACTCCACACAGAAGGCACTCCCAAGCCAAGCTGAGAATCGAACGGGAGAACCTCTTACTGTGAGGTAATAATGCTACCACCATGTTCTAGCTAGTATTTGATGATATTTCATTATGTCTTTAATATTACTCTTATGAAGCATATTGCCGATCTGACAATTTTAATGTATACTTTATTTGATGAGACATAACATGGCAAAACATTATGTCATACACCCTACATTATACCTTATACCAATGTCCAAATGTACTTTATGGATTTTTTCCAGACTTTTGTTATGTAATTGGTTTGGCACAAACACTTTGTTGGATTTGAACAGCAAATATTGTGGCACATGAATTTCTTTATGTAAAACATAATAGAGTTGGATGATAATGGAAGTTTTTTGTTTGTTTTAATTCTGCCACATTGACAGTGTGTATCATTGT